>NW_026782268.1:0-27500 GCF_031769215.1 Ylistrum balloti | reverse complement strand
CAAAACATACTTTTCGTGATTAGATGAAGGGAACTAACTCTTACAATAGCATAGCTTTTGCCGAAAAGATCCGGAAATATCCGATTGACATATAGTAGATTATTTATAACTTCCGGGAAAATATATAAAATCCCCTATCTACTTTCGTTTCAGGACTAACACAAAAGTGGAAAAAACGCGATATAACACATTCTTTTATATGTAAGTATTTTGTCGGATATATTCTTTGAGCAGAGACTTATAAATACATTTGTTACTATACACATACGGAAGTTTTATCACTGCGTTTATAATATGGGTTTAAAAGGACTTGATTTCGAGTAGATCGGCCATTATCGACCATAGGTTGCGCTGGTGATCGGGTCTAGGACTCCGTTTCGTGGCTACAGCTATTGTATTTTCTCCCTCGTGAACCTTTTTAGATGTATGAAGTCTAATGGTTATACCTCCTGTGAGTGTTTCGTGTGCATGTGGTAGCAGAGACGTATATAACATACTGTCAGATTTGTTTCAGTTCCGATGTGTTTGACAGCTTTTTTTAAGGTGATGACATCAGGATGGAGAAACTTGCTCTGATGGTATTGAATAGAGTAAATAGTACTGTAACGGAGGTCATTTTCAATGACAGTGCTCTGCTAGGAATCGTACCCGGGACCCCTGGCTTACTAGTCTGATGCTCAACCAATCAAGCTTAAGAGAACTTCCCCCTAGCTGAGTGGTATATTGCGGCTAGTATTTTACCATGATTAAAGTACTATGTTTCATAATCCACATCGAATTGTCCACACCCAGGTAAAGCTCATTGGCTTCTATTGGTGGATTTGGTAACATTAATTCTAGTATGAACATATGCTTGTTTTCAGTGTGCTAGTTGAAGATTCATGTGTAGAAGTTGAGAGCACCGGTCGCTCTACTGGCATCAGCTAGTGGAAATTTTCCTTTAGTCGATTGGTAGACTGTTTGGCTAGAGACCAAAGGGTTGCTAGTTTGAACCCCAGTGGTGGCAGGGTGTTTTTCATTATTCGTTTCTGTTACACATGTAATACATTGATAGAAGAATAAAAGTACTTCAGATACAAGTGAAAGGAGAGAAGGGGACAGGAGGCATAGAGAATAGAACTGTAAATCTGGTTATCATTCCTCATTGTCATGAGGTATTTTACAGTGCAGTTTAATTTCCTGGTCAGGTCATTTTATAGTATTATATTGTCTCCTTCAGTGTTACGTACCAATAGGCAGGATTTTTGTGCATTTTTAGGGTTGAAGAATTTAATGATGGAGCAAACAAATCATCGGAATGGTTCTAGCTATCTATCCTAATTTTGTTTTTGTCTTGGTCCCAGTTGATACCAGAACTAAAATGAAATCACAGATGGTAGTGAGAACCTTTTGGACTAGCAAGTCGGTACCAGTGTTGATATCAGGATGAGTATTTGAGATGATTCCCAGTTTCCTTACAATGTATATTAAAGTGGTCGGGTGGCGCAGTGTTAACGCACTCGCCTTTCACCTAGCCGACCGGGGTTCGATTCCCGGAACGGACGTGAAAAGGTAAGGGGTCACCTGTCCGACCGCGTGGGTTTTCCCCGGGTACTCCGGTTTCCTCCCACAATAAGGCCCCTCGCGCGCTTACATCCGGGCCAACAAGAGTGATTAGTATAAGTTTAAATAACTTGTTTCGCAATTGTTGTAAAACAAATAAAGTTTATATTTATATATATTAAAGTACTGATGTTGATTTACCTGATATCTGGTTGCAGTGCTTTTCTCACGTCAACTGATTTTTGTGTGGGTGTGTTTAATAATGCAAACTTTATTCATAATTTAACTTTTGGTTTTTCTTTTTAAGCATAATATATAAAAATATTTAACATAATTGACTTAAATTTTCAGATTAATGGCAAAGCTGGATTAGACAATGGAACCGAAACACAAAGAAGAATTGCGCCAAAATTTTAGGCTCATTGTCAACAATGTTGCAGATGCTGAGGCTGTTTGTGATGAATTGCTATCCCTGGGAGTCTTTGAAGAAAATGATGTGGATAAGATTTTGGTAAATTAATTAAATTGCTTTTTCATAAGAGAAAAATCAATAGATTTGGGACTTTTGCATTAATTCCTTTTCCCAATCACAGGATCAATTTTTACTTCGATCATTTATTTATTTTTGGAATGGGGATTGGGTTGTTTTTTTTTCATTATGTAGAATGTGTTTGGATAAAGAGATTGACTACATATACAATCTTATATCGACTACACTGTATAAGTATAGTATCTTAACAAAATACTACCTACTCCCCTCTTTTGACAGTCTTTTTTGAACTGGGTGTGGGGGCTTATTTGCGGTAAAATACGGTATCTATATAATACAGTTAACATTTTACATGTGTACCTCCCTAATTACAATATCAAATGGAATTTTGTAAAATATTGTTAACTATCATTTCAGTATAGATAATCAATTTGTATTTTATAAATGAAATATTTAAATTTTGATAATTTTACCACCCTAGTCTATACCATTATATCAATTCCTGTACTTTGTCTAAATAAAAATCAAGTTAGGCAATTGTAATGTTTATTAACATTGTAAGTAAATGTGATGTTACAAGTTGTCCTTGTCTATCAAGTTAGGCAATTGTAATGTTACAAGTTGTATTTGTCTATCAAGTTAGGCAATTGTAATGTTACAAGTTGTACTTGTCTATCAAGTTAGGCAATTGTAATGTTACAAGTTGTACTTGTCATCAAGTTAGGCAATTGTAATGTTACAAGTTGTACTTATCATCAAGTTAGGCAATTGTAATGTTACAAGTTGTACTTGTCATCAAGTTAGGCAATTGTAATGTTACAAGTTGTACTTGTCTATCAAGTTAAGTAATTGTAATGTTACATTAAATTCCATAAATTGTATTGCTCATTCAATTATTGTTCAATTCTTATTTTTTTCAAAGTTGAAAAAGCCAGCACCAAAGGAACAGACAAAAGAGCTTTTATACCTGTTGAAGTTTAGAGGTGTGCATGCCTACAACAACTTTATTCTGGCCTTGAAGAGGAGTGGTAATACATATTTGGCAGACCAACTTATGAAACCAGATGTTGTAACTGAATTACCTCAACCTCAACCAACCAGTAACTCGGTTCAGCCATCAGACAACCAGGCCCGGCCATCAGACAACCAGGCCCAGCCATCACAAAACCAGGTCCAGCCATCAGACAACCAGGTCCGGCCATCAGACAACCAGGCCCAGCCATCACAAAACCAGATTCAGCCATCAGACAACCAGGCCCGGCCATCACACAACCAGGCCCGGCCGTCAAATGACCAATCTGACGAGGATTTGTGTAAGCAAGTTTTTACATTTTGGAGGCACTCTAATTTTGGTTTTTGTTCTGTTCAAATGAACACATTACTTACAATATTGAAAATATTTAATGTCTGTCCAAAATAATAGCATAAGAAATAGGTTTTTTCATAGTGTGGAAATTACCATACTCATTTTTCAACCAATAACTTCAGAATGGAACCTGTTTTATAAAGGGCTTCATAACTTTGTCATGATTCTTATTTATCTATTTTCTTTTTCTGAATAAGATTTACATTCAACAATTTTTGAAGAGTTATTGCCCTTTGTTCTTTCCAGATTTTCACTCTTATCTGGAAATCCCTTTTTTCAATTTTCAACCAATTTTGCTCTCAAAGTTGGACAATTTGTACAACATGAAGTTGTGCTTTCTCAGCAACAGTTTTTCTTTCATTTCAATGTTGTTTTTTTTTAATTCAATAGTGTAGAATTGGTACACTGGTAATCTCTAAACTGTTCACCAAGGCTTCCTCGACAAATGTGAAAAAGTTTTTAGTCACAAGACCATATGAGATTTCTTTGGGCACTTCACTTCACGTCCATGATAAGACCACACCCTTCAATACAGGCCAACAACAGTGATTAATAGGATATTGTAGCTGACAACTTGTTTTGTACTTAATGGGAAACACACAAAAAAAATTTAAGTTAAGCTTTGGTACTAAGTAACTGAAAAATGAATAAAAGGGAACACCAACTATATGTATGACTAAATATCCTCCTGAGGGCTAAAAGATGAACCTCAACACTCATAATGAACTTAGCAGGAGGATGGTTCTTCAGAAAATTTCTCAAACTGTAGATTTTTCTTGTCTGATTAATTATAAACCAAGTGCTTCCATTTTGTACATTGCTGACATTCACGTATTAAACAAAAGAACTATGATCTGTATGAGTTATATGAGCCAGTGTAGAGATTTGTCTATTCTATAGAACTGTTAGACAATAATATATTAGCTTTCCTTTCTTATATTCATGTACGGTCATTAACCTAGTCTGGATACATGCTTATACGATTCGAAGCAGGAAAGAGAACAGTGTGCTTCCCCCTGGGATTGAACCCGCGACCTCAGATCCTCTGCCACTGAAGTGAAGGGAAATCCCCTCTAGCTTTAAGCTAAAAGTCAACCATTATCTTATGTACAGTTAAAAACTACCAAAGAAATCCCTCTTTAAATGTGTTTGCCATCAAACACAAGATCAACCCAATTTCTAACTCCCTGTCACTACAGGAAGGGCCATGGTCAACATCTATAACAGGAAGGAGAACATTGTGCTTCCATCTGGAATCAAACCCATGACCTTCACGTCTCTAGTCAGATGCTCTACCACTGAACAAAAGGGAAATTCCCTCTAGCACAACTATTATCCTATGTACAGTTAAAATCTGCCACACATTCGGTTTTAGCCTATGATGATGGTGGGCTGTTCAAATCGCCCAATGTCTGAGCTCCATCCGTCCGTAAACAATTTCCTTTATCACTATTTCTTGAGAAGTAGTGGGGGGATCTTTCTCAAAATTTTACAGGTAGGTTGTCACTAGTTACATCCATGTAATTTTGGGACTGATCAGAAAAATGAAATGACCAACAGGTGGCCATCTTGGATTTTTTCAAAGAAGTTTGTTGCTGCTATGTCTTGAAAAGTACCTGATAGATGTCTGTTAAACTTCCTATGTAGGTTCCCCTTGGTTTCTAGTGTTATCCATGGAATTTTGGGACTGATCAGAAGAACAAAATGGCCGACAGGTGGCTATCTTTTACTTTGATTTTGCAAGTTTGTTATTGATATTTCTTGAGAAGTACAGGATGAATTTTTCTCAGAATTTCCTATGTCGGCTCCCCTTTGTCTCTGGTTGTGCTCATTCAATTTTGGGACTGATCAGAAAAATAAATTGGCAGACAGGTGGCCATCTTGGATTTTGACTTTGCAGGTTTGTTATTGCTTTTTCTTAAGAAGTACTGGATGGTTCTTTCTTAAATTTCATATGTAGGTTTCCTATAATCCCTAGTTGTGCCTATTTGATTTTGGGACTGATCAGAAGAACCAAATTGCAGACAGGCAGCTATCTTGGATTTTGCTTAGTAAAGATTGTTATCTGATTTCTGAAGAAGTACTCATTGCAATTCTCTGAAACTTCACACATGTTGCCTTTGGTATATACTTGTGCTGGTTTGATTTTGGGACTGATCAGAAGAAACAAAATGGCTTCTAGGTGACCATTTTGGATTTGGCAGATAAAGATTATCATAGCTATTTCTGCAAAGGAATGTTCAAATTCCTCCTATCATTAAGAGCAAAAAAGACAGGAAAATATCCAACTTTCAACAGACTAAAGATTAAACAATGGTGGGTGCAAAGATCCCTCTGGGACGTCTTGTTATCTAAGTTTTCCTGGCAAGTCCCTCATCAGTTTCTGTTGAGATGCAATACCTGTCTATAAATCTTTTAATTGTATAACGAACAGTTTTTTTTGTTGTTAGAATATGTGTCTAGTCACATTAACATCTTTGCAAAAGACCAGATTTTATATGGAGCAAACATAGAGAATCTTTATTATAAAAACAGTAGTCGTGGACCACCACCACCACAACCTCCCCCAACCTTCCCGCCCTCCAACCACAAACCTTACCCAGAGTAGACCAACAAACATGTGCAAGGCAAAGAAAATCTATTATCTCACTGCCTGCCTGTTGAACTCTGACCCTTATATGACCTTGGCTTTCGTAAAAACATGATTCCCAAATAATACTAATAACAAACCAGCTGAGATAAAAGACAAAATTGTTTTCATTTTGCACTGACAAATAGGTTTACCAACTTTTATCTGGAGAATCCTTTGTTGAAGTCATTTCTTCTGTCTCAGTATATCTAGAGAATGCTTCAGTGCTTTGGTGAAGAACATCTCTGTCTCCCATTAACAACCCACCAGCCCCCATTCAAAAAAATCCCCATATGGAAAATAGAGGAAAAACTTCAGGATTATTTTCTTTTGATATAGATAAAAAGTTTTACACTTAAATTTGGTCTGAAGCATCCTTACGTAAAAGTGATTTAATGTTAGTTACCACCCTTTGTTGCACTAACTCTTGTAAGTAATTTTAAAATTTATCACTTTGGTAAATACACCTATGATACAGATCTCTAAAGTTCAGTGCTTTTTACATACTTTACAGTTAAAAGATGGCCATTTTCATCAAAAGCATGTATTCCAAGAGAATGCACAGGAGAGGAGAGACATCTCATGTATGATGAAACTGTAAGTTCTCCCTGTTGACTTCTATATCATTCAAGTGAAAGATGATGATTATGATGATTTTTAAGATTTTGATGATGATGATGGTGTTGATGAAGATTATTTTTAAGATGTTAATGATGATGATGATGATGATGATGATGATGATGATGATGATGATGATGATGAAGATTTTTAAGATGTTAAGGATGATGATGAAGATGATGATGATGATGATGATGATGATGAAGATTATGATGATGATGATGATGATGATGATGATGATTATGATGACGATGATGATGATGATGATGATGACGATGATGATGATGATGATGATGATGTAATCACAGTGGCTATTTGTCTATTATGTGATATGAACACCTGAATCACTATATATATATACATATTGATACCAATTGTACATAGGATTTATATTAATCATGGGAACAATTTTGACAGGAAATTCAAATCTAGAAACCATAGGAACAACATACATGGCTATATATGATGCATGGTGTTAAATAATTGATATTTAAACATGGTTACATACATATATGGGTAGAAACATGCATAGGTTATTTTGTTTGTTTAAACACTTGGTGTTTCAGTCTAAGACTCCCAGTACCCTGTTTTCTTCTTGCTGTCAGACCCCATTTATGGTTTAATCCAGCTCATCAAGTATAATCAATAGCTGTAAACAGTATTTAGTTGAGGTTTTTCATGGTCAACCAATTTTCATGATGTAATACTTACCATAACTTTAGTATACTCCATAAAGCTATGGTAATTATTACTGAAATGAAATTTATATTTGATGTGCAAGAGGTCAAATGTCATAACAGTTTAGATGATAGAATGTAAAGATGCGACCATATGATATTGATATGTGTTGATTATAATTCTATCTAAATGGGCTGAAAATAGTTAAGATGATCATCATTTGAATTAGAAATTGATTCTATCAAAATTCGGTCCCTTGAATATCGAATTATCGAAGTTTGACTGTACATTTTTTCGGCATTGGTGACTACCTGCAATCATGGGGTCATTTTTCTTTAATTATTGGTCTTTGTGACTGCCAAAATTGGTCATAATATGGAATCTCTGGTAGATTGTATTATGAGGTGAAAAATGCAGAAATTGAGACAGAGAAATAACAGGAATGAAACAGGAACTCATTATTAGAGAGTGTGCATGTTTGTAATAATAAGATATACATTAGGTGGGGTTTCACTGTATATACATTTTGTGTTTTGTAGGTGTACAGAATCACAAATTTTCGTAAGAAAGGTTTTGTCTTGCGGATGAAATGCCAATCACAACGTTGTAAAGTGACGCTAAAGGCTTTTGATTTGTGTAATATGTGCCTTGACAAGTTAATGAATTTTTTAAACACGCCCATTAGAACTGGGTTGTGTTCTTCAAAGCTGTTTAACAAGACAGCTGATGTGAGTATATTTTGAATTCTGTGGTAGCTATATAGACTAACAGTCAAGTTGCTGAATCATCCGATCTTCCGATGTTAACTATAGAATTCTAGCCTATATGACCTTGTCACTCTAGGTCAGCATCCACCAGCACTCTGTGCTTGGATGAGAAACAAGACTGTGCTAATTTAATTATTTTAATTAGTTTTTTCAGTAAATATTACATGCATGTCACTGACTGTTAACCAGTACGTAAGGGTTTATCTGCCCTTGAAATAACATAACGATTAACGTAACAGTAAGGCTTATCAGCCCTTTATACAATGTACATCTTATGTGATAATGTAAAAAGCAAGCCCCATTTTTTGTATTCAGGGGTGAAAAATTGATGAAACATTGTCCTGGTGAAGCCTCGCTTATAGAGGCAAACCCAGTCGGCCAATAAATTATCTAACTTAACAGGTGGCGCTTGGGTATATTGTGATTGAAACTACGTTGATTTACTTTTATACACTATTTCATCCTGCATATCCACTGGTATTCGTACTCAACACACAGCACCCCACTGATCGACCCACCTACTTGAGACTGATGTTTGCTCTTTATTCTTCAGTTTTTTATAATTTATGTTAATATATATATACATACTACATTTTCAATCAACAATGTTTGCTTATCATTTTGCTGTTTGTGAAAATTATTATTTCGTATTTTTTCTATCTTCTAGGAGTATAAAGAAAACGTTAGAGAAATCATCAGTGACTGCAGAGAGGGCCTTGAGAATGCTGGTTTTTTTATGATGTTTTTCCTCTCGTACGGAGCCCAGGGAGAGAGATACGGTCAAATCTTTGATAAAGCAAATTGTAGTGTGATTTTACAAGATATAATCAAGGAAGTGACAGACTGCGAGGCTCTAAAGGATAAACCCAAGATTTTCATCGTAATCACCATTCCTGATCAAAGTGTAACAGGTAATACTGTTGTGATCAAAATTAGAATTAAACAGTCTAGTTAACCAAACTCTCAAATAATTTCATAATTCAAATGAACTCACAAAAATATTCTCAATATATATATTAACATATGTAAGATAAGATAGGCCTATCTCCATTCAGAGGTAACCCTTCATATGATTATTGAATAAAAACCATTAATCACCTTCAAAATGTTGAGAAAACAGTTCTTTGTTAAAGATTCTTTAATGTATTAGATTTCCAATCTTATTTATCTCATTCCCCTTTAATTTTGATTTAAAAGATACAATAAATTAACTTAAATTTTATAGATACAACAGTGACAACCAACAGCTTTCAAAGCCTCTTTATGTTTTCATGTCGATAACACATTTGACTTAATTGTCATGTTTAAGGGGAGACAATTAATCTTATGTTGAAAACTCACTTGATATAATTGTAATGTTTCAGGGGAGACAATTTGTCAGTATGTTGAACACTCATTTTGAAATAATTGTTATTTTCAAGGGGAGACAATTCATCTTTATGGTGAAAACTCATTTGACATAATCGTTATTTTCAAAGGGAGACAATTTGTCAGTATGTTAAACACTCATTTGACATAATTGTTATTTTCAAGGGGAGACGATTCATTTTATGTTGAAGACTCATTTGACATGATTGTTATTTTTAAGGGGAGACATTTTATCTTTTAATTGAAAACTCATTTGACATAATCATTGTGTTACAGGGGAGAAAATTCTACACTAAAATAATATCTCATTTGACATAATTGTAATTTTGAAGGGAAGGCAATTCATCTTGATTTATTTGACATCATTTTACTTGTCAAGTGGAAACAATATATCGTTATGATAATAACCCATTTGACATAATTTTCAATGTTGACGGGGAGACAATTTGTCAGCATGTTGAAAAACTCATTTCACGTTATTGTTGTCTTTAAGGGGAGACAATTCATCACAATGATGATCACTCGTTTGACATAATAGTAATGGTTGAGGGGAGACAATTTGTCATTGTTATATTAGCTTGGTGCAGGGAGAGCTAAAATAACTCTGTATAACGTTTTCTTATCGGAATTAAATTCAGTTGAAGAACCACCAGAAGGAAGAACCGTCATAGATGCTGGCCTTGACCCTTCTTCAATCAACGAGGACAACGTTTTTGTGTTACACGTTCACCATGGTGAGTTTGAACATAATTTTGTCATTTAAAGAATCGGGTGATTGTAGTAAATTTTTTCGGTTTGTATCACTTTGAAATGATCACCATTTACAATAGATTCATGAACTGATAGTATGATATTTGGATTGTCCATCTATTTTGGCATGTCTGGGTCTGAATATTTTCAGCTGAAGCAGATTTTAAAAATGTAGATAAAACATGTTTAAACATAGCTCAGTGTAATCAACATTTTGACCTTTGACCCCATCTAAAATAAAATGGTTTCTTGAGCAATCTCTGCTTGTTCTTTACTTTTGACAGATATCATAAGTATAACATGAAAATGTACACAACCCCTTTTCATGCAATTTTCTACCCTTTTAGTTGAGTTATGCCCCTTTAGCTGTTTAGTAAAACAACAATTTGTGCAATATGAATCAGCAATAGTTTCAGCATAGCTCAATCCAAGCTTGGCATCTAGTTTAAGTAGCTAATGGCAAATCAAATTGAAATTTACATATAGAAATTACCAACTGAAATAATATAAATCAACATAGCTTTATAATATTTTCAGGTCAAAACGGACCATGGACTGCAGAAAATGAACAAATGTGGTTTATGAAAGCATTCTGTGATGTTTTTTATACATACAGTTACAAAATGCACTTCCTGGAACTGATCGAAAAGGTATGTACAAAAGACAGTCATTTAAAATTGTCTGAAGAGTACAAAGAGAGGTGACAAGGTGAGTACAAAGGTACAGAGAGAGGCGACAAGGTGAGTACACAGGTACAGGGAGAGGTGACAAGGTGAGTACAAAGTAAGATTTAGGGAGAGGTGACAAGGTGAGTATAACATAAGGTACAGGGAGAGGTGACAAGGTGAGTACAAAGTAAGATTTAGGGAGAGGTGACAAGGTGAGTATAACATAAGGTACAGGGAGAGGTGACAAGGTGAGTACAAAGTAAGATTTAGGGAGAGGTGACAAGGTGAGTATAACATAAGGTACAGGGAGAGGTGACAAGGTGAGTACAAAGTAAGATTTAGGGAGAGGTGACAAGGTGAGTATAACATAAGGTACAGGGAGAGGTGACAAGGTGAGTACAAAGTAAGGTTCAGGGAGAGGTGACAAGGTGAGTATAAAGGTACAAGGAGAGGTGACAAGGTGAGTACAAAGTAAGGTTCAGGGAGAGGTGACAAGGTGAGTACAAAGGTTCAGGGAAAGATGACAATGTGAGTACAAAGTGAGGTTAAGGGAAAGGTGACAAGGTGAGTACAAAGGTACAGGGAGAGGTGACAAGGTGAGTACAAAGTGAGGTTCAGTGAGTGGTGACAAGGTGAGTTTGCAAAAACTGATGCATTTATCATTATGAGTGCCAGACGATATACAGATATCATGGTTATGTGTTGTCTAAATGTCTAGAAAGTTTTAACCTTACACATGAGGAGATTCTGTTTACCCTCGTTTTTGTGCTCTCCTATCCCATAGAAGTAACATTTTCCCCCTCCTCCAATTGGTCAAAGATTACCATACCAAAGGAAGGAACATCATACCACAGGAAAAATCAATATTATAGTGAAAATTAACCATTAACCAATACAGTGAGAATTAACCATTAACCAATACAGTGAGAATTAACCATTAACCAATACAGTGAGAATTAACCATTAACCATTACAGTGAAAATTAACCATTAACCAATACAGTGAGAATTAACCATTAACCAATACAGTGAAAATTAACCAATACAGTGAAAATTAACCATTACAGTGAAAATTAACCATTAACAATTACAGTGAAAATTAACCATTACAGTGAAAATTAACCATTACAGTGAAAATTAACCATTAACCATTACAGTGAAAATTAACCATTACAGTGAAAATTAACCAATACAGTGAAAATTAACCATTACAGTGAAAATTAACCATTACAGTGAAAATTAACCATTAACCATTACAGTGAAAATTAACCATTAACCAATACAGTGAGAATTAACCATTAACCATTACAGTGAAAATTAACCATTAACCAATACAGTGAGAATTAACCATTACAGTGAAAATTAACCATTAACCATTACAGTGAAAATTAACCATTAACCATTACAGTGAAAATTAACCAATACAGTGAAAATTAACCATTACAGTGAAAATTACCATTACAGTGAAAATTAACCAATACAGTGGAAATTAACCATTACAGTGAAAATTAACCATTAACCATTACAGTGAAAATAAACCAATACAGTGAAAATTAACCATTAACCAATACAGTGAGAATTAACAGTGAGAATTAACCATTAACCAATACAGTGAAAATTAACCATTAACCATTACAGTGAAAATTAACCATTAACCATTACAGTGAAAATTAACCATTAACCATTACAGTGAAAATTAACCATTAACCAATACAGTGAGAATTAACCATTAACCATTACAGTGAAAATTAACCATTAACCATTACAGTGAAAATTAACCATTAACCAATACAGTGAGAATTAACCATTAACCATTACAGTGAAAATTAACCATTACAGTGAAAATTAACCATTAACCATTACAGTGAAAATTAACCATTAACCATTACAGTGAAAATTAACCATTACAGTGAAAATTAACCATTACAGTGAAAATTAACCATTAACCATTACAGTGAAAATTAACCATTAACCAATACAGTGAAAATTAACCATTACAGTGAAAATTAACCAATACAGTGAAAATTAACCATTAACCAATACAGTGAAAATTAACCATTAACCATTACAGTGAAAATTAACCATTAACCATTACAGTGAAAATTAACCATTAACCATTACAGTGAAAATTAACCATTAACCATTACAGTGAAAATTAACCATTAACCATTACAGTGAAAATTAACCATTAACCATTACAGTGAAAATTAACCATTAACCATTACAGTGAAAATTAACCATTAACCATTACATTTAAAATTAACCATTAAAGTTAAAATTAACCATTACAGTGAAAATTAACCATTAACCATTACAGTGAAAATTAACCATTAACCATTACAGTGAAAATTAACCATTAAACATTACAGTGAAAATTAACCATTAACCATTACAGTGAAAATTAACCATTAACCAATACAGTGAAAATTAACCAATACAGTGAAAATTAACCAATACAGTGCAAATTAACCATTAACCATTACAGTGAAAATTAACCATTAACCAATACAGTGAAAATTAACCAATACAGTGCAAAATAACCATTACAGTGAAAATTAACCAATACAGTGAAAATTAACCATTACAGTGAAAATTAACCAATACAGTGAAAATTAACCATTAACCATTACAGTGAAAATTAACCAATACAGTGAAAATTAACCATTACAGTGAAAATTAACCATTACAGTGAAAATTAACCATTAACCAATACAGTGAAAATTAACCATTAACCATTACAGTGAAAATTAACCAATACAGTGAAAATTAACCATTAACCAATACAGTGAAAATTAACCAATACAGTGAAAATTAACCAATACAGTGAAAATTAACCATTACAGTGAAAATTAACCAATACAGTGAAAATTAACCATTACAGTGAAAATTAACCATTAACCATTACAGTGAAAATAAACCAATACAGTGAAAATTAACCATTACAGTGAAAATTAATCAATACAGTGAAAATTAACCAATACAGTGAAAATTAACCATTAACCAATACAGTGAAAATTAACCATTAACCATTACAGTGAAAATTAACCATTAACCATTACAGTGAAAATTAACCATTACAGTGAAAATTAACCATTACAGTGAAAATTAACCATTAACAATTACAGTGAAAATTAACCATTAACCAATACAGTGAAAATTAACCATTAACCAATACAGTGAAAATTAACCAATACAGTGAAAATTAACCATTACAGTGAAAATTAACCATTAACCAATACAGTGAAAATAAACCAATACAGTGAAAATAAACCAATACAGTGCAAAATAACCATTACAGTGAAAATTAACCAATACAGTGGAAATTAACCATTACAGTGAAAATTAACCAATACAGTGCAAAATAACCATTACAGTGAAAATTAACTATTAACCAATACAGTGAAAATTAACCAATACAGTGAAAATTAACCATTATAGTGAAAATTAACCATTAACCATTACAGTGAAAGTTAACCATTAACCAATGCAGTGAAAATTAACCATTACAATTAAAAGTTTTATTATTGCAATTTACATTAAGAAATAAAAATTGGTGTTACATGTAAGGCTTGAACTTTAATGAAGAATAGTTCTATATATAGAAAAAATTCAGATTTAAAACTAAATTCAAATGTATTCATGGTTTCATGCATAAATTTATTATAAGAATTATGTTTATGTAAAATCAAAGTATCGACAAATGAGTAGTCGTAAAGAAATTGAGAAATGACGAAGTTTTATCCTTGGTACTTGCAGGTGAATGAGTTGCTGAGCAATGCTGTTTTGAGCAATCAAGATTGGACCCGAGGCCATGTTGGAGAAGTTAGAGTCATCCAGAAAGACATACGAAAGAAGTTGTACTTTTTCCCTGGAATTGAATTCCAAACAGGGCATCAGGCGACCAGCTAAAACATTGTCAAAGCGTCCATTGAACTCTCTTACACAAATAAGTCATAAAATGATAGGTGGTCAGGTGGCACAGTGGTTATGCACTGGCCTTTCACCAAGCGTGGGTTTTCCACGGGTACTCCTGTTTCCTCCCACAATAAGACCCCTACCGCGCTTTCATCCAGACCAACAAAACTGATTAATATAAGTTGGAAAAACTTGTTTCGCAATTGTTGTTAAATAAATGAAGTTTATTATTTTTCAAAATGATGGATAAAATCTGAGTACAATATTCATGTACTAAGTATAATATTTATGTACTAAGTATAATATTTATGTACTAAGTATAATTGTTTTGTAATAAGTATGTATACTTTTAAATCTGCTTAGTTTGGAACAACAATCTTAGACATCATCATTTTTTGGCAAATTACTGGGTTAATGAATTCGGACATCCATAATTACTATTATATAAACACTATACCGAAAATGATATTACTGGATTAATGAATTGGACATCCATAATGACTACTCTATAAACACCATACAGAAAATGATATTAGTGGTTTCATATCTTAGCGCAATACTTTTAACTTGAAGAGTGCTAAAATAATATATCCACTGAAATCCCTATGTTTACAGTAATTTAAAGATTATATTCTACAATCTTCTGTGTTTTAGTTATTTTATCACATCAATTCGTTTGTAGTGGTGGAACTGTATTTTGATAAACATTTGTAAGTGTGTTTTATAGTTTCTAGAAGCGAACAAACTACAATATTTGTATTTTTCCGACTATCATCAGTGATGATTAGACTTGTACCTTTGCTGTATGTAAATGTGGGATGTTTGCTTACAGCCTTCAATTTCATGATAATTATACAAAAACTTTAAATGAGCAAGACATTTAGGTATAATGGTATGTGATATGTAAAAAAATAAAAAAAATAATCCTTTAGTAATTTTTTTTTTACACCTAGTTTTGTCTTTGGTGCCACCTACTGAGGCTTGTAAAATACGGCAATGCAATCAACTTGACACTGTTCTTTATTGAAATTCTTGTTATCAACTTACGTAAATATAAGAATTATTATTTATTTTCTGTATCAGCACTGGCGGAAACTTATATTTTTTAAGATTGTTGGTTATCATCGAAATCATTAAAGCAGATTCATAACCTTTTGATTTTTAAATGACTTCTTTGCCCATGGTTTTTAAGTCTTTGACTCCACAGACTCGAGCGATGTATACAGTATTTGTGAACTTAAATTTATGAAAATACACCACAGTTCTGTACCATACGTAACCATAACATTACTTTGATATTACCTATTGTGTAAACCATGACAATAAACCAACGTTACATATCGTGTGCAACCATGACAATAAACCAACGTTACATATCGTGTGTAACCATGACAATAAGGCACCGTTAAATATCATGTGTAACCATGACAATAAACCAACGTTACATATCGTGTATAACCATGACAACCAACGTTACATATCGTGTATAACCACGACAATTAACCAACGTTACATATCGTGTGTAACCACGACAATTAACCAACGTTACATATCGTGTGTAACCATGACAATAAACCAACGTTACATATCGTGTATAACCATGACAATAAACAAACGTTACATATCGTGTATAACCATGACAATAAACAAACGTTACATATCGTGTATAACCACGACAATAAACAAACGTTACATATCGTGTGTAACCACGACAATTAACCAACGTTACATATCGTGTGTAACGACGACAATTAACCAACGTTACATATCGTGTATAACCACGACAATAAACCAACGTTACATATCGTGTGTAACCATGACAATTAACCAACGTTACATATCGTGTGTAACCATGACAATTAACCAACGTTACATATCGTGTGTAACCATGACAATTAACCAACGTTACATATCATGTATAACCACGACAATAAACCAACGTTACATATCGTGTATAACCACGACAATTAACCAACGTTTCATATCGTGTGTAACCATGACAATAAACAAACGTTACATATCGTGTGTAACCATGACAATTAATCAATGTTACATATCGTGTATAACCACGACAATAAACCAACGTCACATATCGTGTATAACCACGACAATAAACAAACGTTACATATCGTGTGTAACCACGACAATTAACCAACGTTACATATTGTGTGTAACCACGACAATTAACCAACGTTACATATCGTGTATAACCACGACAATAAACCAACGTTACATATCGTGTGTAACCATGACAATTAACCAACGTTACATATCGTGTGTAACCATGACAATTAACCAACGTTACATATCGTGTGTAACCATGACAATAAACATACGTTACATATCGTGTGTAACCATGACAATTAACCAACGTTACATATCGTGTATAACCACGACAATTAACCAACGTTACACATCGTGTATAACCACGACAATTAACCAACGTTTCATATCGTGTGTAACCATGACAATAAACAAACGTTACATATCGTGTGTAACCATGACAACCAACGTTACATATCGTGTGTAACCATGACAATTAATCAATGTTACATATCGTGTATAACCACGACAATAAACCAACGTCACATATCGTGTGTAACCATGACAATTAACCAACGTTACATATCGTGTGTAACCACGACCATAAACAAACGTTACATATCGTGTGTAACCACGACAATAAACAAACGTTACATATCGTGTGTAACCACGACAATTAACCAACGTTACATATCGTGTATAATCACGACAATAAACAAACGTTACATATCGTGTATAATCACGACAATAAACAAACGTCACATATCGTGTGTAACCACGACAATTAACCAACGTTACATATCGTGTATAATCACGACAATAAACAAACGTTACATATCGTGTATAATCACGACAATAAACAAACGTCATATATCGTGTGAAACCACGACAATTAACCAACATTACATATCGTGTATAACCACGACGATAAACCAACGTTACATATCGTGTGTAACCACGACAATAAACCAACGTTACATATCGTGTGTAACCACGACAATAAACCAACGTTACATATCGTGTGTAACCATGACAATAAACCAACGTTACATATCGTGTGTAACCACGACAATAAACCAACGTTACATATCGTGTGTAACCACGACAATAAACAAACGTTACATATCTCTTCTCATTTGTTGAGTAATATTCGTCCACTCGAAATGCTTGTACCACAATTTGAAGCACAGTAGTTTCTAAAGCAACGATGGCAAAAACAGCGAAACAAAATTATAGAAAAATTATTTATTTCTAACCAAATTAAAACACCAAAACAAAACACCCTTTTTTATATATTCAAAATTTAGATATATTATCAAGACCGCTAAGCCCGATTAATAAATAGAAATAAATAAGTAAACAAACAAAAAAGTTGGTGTCAAGAAAACCATAATCGTTACTGAGTATTGGAGGACATGTTTATACAGAATACAGAATTTGTTAAAACGATGAGAAATAAAAATAAGACGATGCAGAAATTGTCGAAATCGCTTGCTATCTTTTGCCATGTGATCAACATGCACTCATCTTCCAGAGGACTCTGGTTCATGTCTTTGGAGTTCTTGATGTTGCATTCTTTCTCGACTGTGTCTTGTATTTGTTCCGGTCCAACAGCAGCAAGCTGTTTTCTTTTCTTTCTACGCTTGCAATATTGGGTTCCCTTGCAAACGTTACTCATTATTCTTGAAAACAATTTCAGGTAACCCGGAATGGGTTTATCCGGCACCGCCCAGTAGAACCGGAGACCCAATATGGTGAAAACCATCATGAGAATACTAACGATAAGCTGTGAAAACAGAAAATAACACAACACAGCGATCTGTGGTCTTGATGACTGCGGAAGTGAGTCTGACAAAATCGTCATAAACACAGCGACGGACAAGAGAAGAGTTATAGAAAAACCTATCCGTTCCCCGGACTCTGCAGGAAGAATAAACACGAATATGTTGATGACGCAGAGAAAACAAACCGGAAGTAGCATGTTGACGATGACGTATTCCGGTAATCTTTTAACCTTTATCTCGATTATCAGTGTCGAAGAGACAAGGGTTTCATCAATTCTCGAATACATTTTAATTTCTGTGACGTCCCAGGAAGGGTTGATCGAGGTATAGTTACGTAAGGTCGAGATGGATTCAACTTTATCAAGCAATACCTCCGATGGAAATGAATTCCACGTGAGCATGCTTAATACGCAAGTTTGTGTATCAAAAGGGTAGTGAGTTATGTCTGCATTACAGTAGAGATCATATCTGTCCCCTGTTACCCAGATTATATGGCCATTGTTCTTTGCTCGGACCTTAGGGTTGCTCGAATAAAGAAATTTGACGCCATGATATGCATTAGGTATTGCTATATCGGGCTTCCATACCGATTCCTCAGGAATTAACATGTCGGAAATCCCACCATAAGTAGCCGGGTTCCATACAAGACGATCCTCATACCATTGTATTATAAAAACTCCCAATACTGACATCTTACTGTCGATTTCCTTAAATTCGTTCAATCCTGCAAAGCTGAATTCACAACTTACAATGGTAGGATAACTATAATTTATTCCAGGCCGCACATTTTTTTCGTAGTTTAGAAAAAGGTTGTTGTAAAGCTGAGAGCCGATGGATGAATTATTCCCTACAGCAGGTGTTATGGACAAAGTAACAAGTGCGAATGTTGTAAACAAATACATCGTGAGATGTTAAAGAAATCTTGGTCAATATAATCCGCGTTTAGGAAAGCAATTCCCCACTGATGGATTTCATTCTTTTTCCTCTGAAATAGTCCAATGTCCGATTTAGTATTTGCTCTTTCACCCGGTAAACGGTTCCGATTTTTTCTCTTGTTTTTTATATTTCTTGTAACCGTTTTGATTTGGTTGTATGTGACGTTTACTCCGTGCTTCGTCACGCGGTTTGGCTTTGCGATGGTGCTGCCTTTCGTCTGTTCAGTAGCTGTTATACTTTCAACGTTCTCGTAATCACTGTCAGTCTTTCCCTCTCTCCTTTCTCTTTCTAAAATACTTAATTCGATACCAATCAATTGTTTTACAAACCCGTAATGAATGTTCCGTCCGAACGCTTGAAAATGAAATACTACCACGTCTTTACACAACTCTGTTAATGATTCGTTAAATCCATAATACCTGTGTTCAAGTTATCGTTATTGTGTCCGAAGACAGCTGTTCAAATTGGAACCGATTCCAGTCTAATATTTTTCATTATCCATACACGGTATGGATTTTTGCTTCACACAAGATATTGTTTCCATTTGAAGTTTCCGGCAATTATCTTGTTTAATTGGTTAGACCTATTTCGTTTTAATTGTTAACAAATCCAAAGAGTATTCACTAATGAGGTCCCCTACAGCTTCGTAATCACCGTGCCAACAGCGGAACTGAGTATCATAATGATACCCATGTCTTGAATTAGGGTTAGGGTTAAAAATTCCATGTGTACTATAACTGTTTTTAAAGATTTTACAAAAGACACACAGGTGAACAACGGCTATTAATACAAATTTAGAGTTAGATTCAGTAAAGCCAAACAATGAATTAAACTGCGTCATTAAAGTTTTATGTCCTAGGACATGTCAGTGATGCCTAAATTTTGAAGCATAGAAGGCAACTGAGGAAAATCCAAACTGATAGAAATAAAAGTTAGAAGTTGTAAGTTAAATTATATGAATATATACGAAGCCAATGAAGACAGAAAGGCTTTTAGGGTAGTTTGGTGGCCTTGTCGTTCTTATTTTCTTATTTATTCCTCTGCAAAGAACAATTTCCATCTTATTTACGACGATTTTTGCTATGCGCAAACCTTTCAGGGATATTAGTATCAATGATCGAAAAGATGTGTGAATTGTATCCTGGTCTTCAGGAGAAAGTCTCAATATCATTTCTCCCAAGGACTTAGGAAACATTGCGATGACACTCTCCACCATAACACTTCCATCCGAGATTGTTAATATCATAGATGGACATAAATGAGTTTTTATTACTATGAGGTTGGTGAAACGTATAAATGTGTGTCCCAATCTTTCAAACTGAAATTGATCCTCTCATCTTTCTTTATTCTTTGTCTCCACGGGCTGTGTTAGTATTATAAGCATCTTTATAGTTATCAAATTTGACGAAACACCGGGAGATACTAGACTACAATACAGAGAAGTCACGATACGAATATTTACCAGACGGAAGTCTTTTGGTAAATCATACTATTCATATTGAATGGTTCCTTTAAAATGAAGTGTATAATTATTGAGAGGGCGAACCGTAGTATGGAGACAATTGTTAACCCAATCGCAAACTTAACACAACAGGGAAATATTGTTCATCATCATTAACCAAAACTTAATCAAACGATCTTTATTAAAATTCGAAATACGAAAAAAATTCGAATAAATATCAGTTTAAATTAAACTTTAATGTTACACGGTTAAATCTGATTTAATAGACCTGTCCATATCTGCATTAGCATGTCTTTAATCTACAACACGGCGACGTGTTTCTACCTGAATTGTTTTAAAATTTAAATGTGTATCCTGATTTACAAGTTAGGATTTCAAAAGATGCTTTTGAAGATAATTATGGAAATCGTAAACCTTCAATTTACCATTTAAATAAACATTTGATATTCAAAATACGGAAATTCTTTTGAGATCTAGCTAGGATATAATTACAAACGTTCACGCTGCCTTGATTGACTTAACATAACGAAATTTTCTAATAAGCCTAAAGAAGTCATAAAATGCAAATTCCAGCATAAATTTTAGTGTACAGCATAAACATTTGTGTATTTACCCAATTCTCTGCATAAAATCTATGATCCAGTGACTTTCCAGTTCCTAATTTTTAGTGTGCTACATTTAGTCAGTGAAATCTATAATGGCCGTGACCTTTCGCACCAATTTCGCTTGTCCAAACTGACCACATGAGAGACATCTTGATGCTAAAGGTAGTTACAAAAGTCATAAGAACAAGTTCTTCAAACGTACAGAGAATATACACACATTTTGCAACTTTAAACTGAAAATTTCAGGTAAGTCTGTATATGTGTTATCAACATTTAATCATGTTGCTCCATGAGGTTGTTTATAAATGTGCATATCATGTTTCATTTGTGTAGCTTGGAACGAAAACAATAAACAAAACGTGGCCATGACATTATGACCTTTGACCTTTTGATACCCTCATGTGGTGGAAACAACACACCCTTCTTTTTTTTAATCTTTACAGGTATTAAGGGACAAGTCTTGATAAACTTGTTTATCAGGTTTGGTAAGCATAAATAAAGAAACAAGTTTTTAAATCTCAAACAGTAGGACATTCATACACAACGTCTCGATGATTTTACACTCGACTTCATCAGGTGAATTAACGATGAATGTTGATCTGTCTGATGAGGGCGACACTGATTGTTGTGATAAAAGAACTTACACCTGTAAATACGGCATTCAACAATTTTATCCTTTATCTGCAAATATTATTACATTTGCTGCATATGAAAATACTATCCAGTCTTTTCACAGAAGTACTACTATATCATACTTCAGCTTGCAGTCATTTAGTATGCAGTAGACAGAGGCCTTTCTCATCTGTAATAGACATAAACTTCATAAAACTCCATATGAACAGATTTTTATTGCTGGATCGTCTAGTTGTTCATCAAACATTTTCCTCGTGCTTCTTGCTGTTATTCTTAATAATGTCGAATCAGAGATGTCGTTTTATCGTAAATCTGTTTACCCAAGCATTGAATTACTTGTAAATACATAAATGGCTTTTATAGAACCCCAAAGAACTTTTATTTATCTTGGACAAATTGCAGTTTCTACTGACAAATTCTTTCAAGAATAAAAAAAGAAAAGAAATATCCTGAATTGTTTTAATTGAATAATATTTGGAAGAGTAAAATGTTTCTCTTAAATAATTTTCTTTTATTATTGTGATCCCGTTCCACAAATTTTTACCAGTAGGTTGTTGGATGTTATTGCAAGTACTATGATTTTACATTGTGTTTTCCTGTCATTGTATTTCTACGCTTCTTCTCTTAGATTTCTAACAATCACTCTAAAACCTGACGTGCCTCGTCACCAAAATATTTTGCACGTTTGATAGAAATTAATGACCTCTTCATTTTTTTTAATTAATTCCGTCTTTTTTTCCATATTGCCCCATATCCTGAGAATCCTTTCCTTATTTTTTCCACCAATCTATTGTAAACTTTGTATCCGTTGTGAATAATACATGTGCTTCCTCAACGTCGAGAAGACTGCTATTATTTCATGTCCCTAGTTACATGTGTTATTCTACAAATATAATGATTTATTCTATTTTGGCACGAAAGAGGTGTGCATGTCCCGCACAGCGACCCACAGCCAGGCTTATAAATAATTTATCGACTACTGCGCATGCATTTTGAGCAACATAAATACGGTCGAATACTTGGCCCTCAGAAAAAAATACACTACTCTATTGCTCGAGTTTGTATATGTTATCATGTGTTCAAATGAATTAATGAGCTGGGTGTAAGAATTAAACATTGCATCGGTATGTGTGTTAGCACACGTTGATATAGGTGTAACACCTGTGTGTTAGCACATGTTTATATCGGTGTAACACCTGTGTGTTAGCACATGTTGATATAGGTGTAACACCTGTGTGTTAGCACATGTTGATATCGGTGTAACACTTGTGTGTTAACACATGTTGATCTTGGTGTAACACCTGTGTGTTAGCACATGTTGATATCGGTGTAACACCTGTGTGTTAGCACATGTTGATATAGGTGTAACACCTGTGTGTCAGCACATGTTAATATCGGTGTAACACCTGTGTGTTAGCACATGTTGAAAACGGTATTACACCTGTGTGTTAGCACATGTTGATATCGGTGTAACACCTGTGTGTTAGCACATGTTGATATCGGTGTAACACCTGTGTGTTAGCACATGTTGAAAAAGGTATTACACCTGTGTGCTCTGATAATTTTGATATTGCTTAACCCTGCTAAGCTCAGGAAATTATCTTTTATCGGAGCAATCAGATGTTGACAATACACCGTCAGTAAACCACCATACGTGACCGTCTACAGTCCGTGTCCATTAACGACACGGTTCATGTTGCGTTCAGAATGAACATCGCTGAGACAATGCCAATTATTACGGTATCCATTATGTTAAAATCTCACCTTGGGAAATTAATCAATAAATGAATGTGGTTTTGGCATGTCCATCGATCCGTATCTACCCGCTTGATAGGCCTCATGCCACATATGTAAGGTTTTTGCTGAATGAGGGGTCAGTCTCACAGTAGACTGGATGTAAGTCTGAATGAGACGTCAGTCTCACAGTAGACTGGATGTAAGTCTGAATGAGACGTCAGTCTCACAGTAGACTGGATGTAAGTCTGAATGAGTCGTCAGTCTCACAGTAGACTGGATGTAAGTCTGAATGAGTCGTCAGTCTCACAGTAGACTGGATGTAAGTCTGAATGAGTCGTCAGTCTCACAGTAGACTGGATGTAAGTCTGAATGAGTCGTCAGTCTCACAGTAGACTGGATGTAAGTCTGAATGAGACGTCAGTCTCACAGTAGACTGGATGTAAGTCTGAATGAGTCGTCAGTCTCACAGTAGACTGGATGTAAGTCTGGATGTAAGTCTGACTGGATGTAAGTCTGTCAGTCTCACACAGTAGACTGGATGTAAGTCTGAATGAGTCGTCAGTCTCACAGTAGACTGGATGTAAGTCTGAATGACCGTAAGTCACACAGTAGACGGAAGTAAGTCTGAATGAGTCGTCAGTCTCACAGTAGACTGGATGTAAGTCTGAATGTCTCACACAGTAGACTGGATGTAAGTCTGAATGAGTCGTCAGTCTCACAGTAGACTGGATGTAAGTCTGAATGAGTCGTCAGTCACACAGTAGACTGGATGTAAGTCTGAATGTCGTCAGTCTCACAGTAGACTGGATGTAAGTCTGAATGTCGTCAGTCACACAGTAGACTGGATGTAAGTCTGATTGTCGTCAGTCTCACAGTAGACTGGATGTAAGTCTGAATGACCGTCAGTCTCACAGTAGACTGGATGTAAGTCTGAATGTCGTCAGTCTCACAGTAGACTGGATGTAAGTCTGAATGAGTCGTCAGTCTCACAGTAGACTGGATGTAAGTCTGAATGAGACGTCAGTCTCACAGTAGACTGGATGTAAGTCTGAATGAGTCGTCAGTCTCACAGTAGACTGGATGTAAGTCTGAATGAGACGTCAGTCTCACAGTAGACTGGATGTAAGTCTGAATGAGTCGTCAGTCTCACAGTAGACTGGATGTAAGTCTGAATGACCGTCAGTCTCACAGTAGACTGGATGTAAGTCTGAATGAGTCGTCAGTCTCACAGTAGACTGGATGTAAGTCTGAATGAGTCGTCAGTCTCACAGTAGACTGGATGTAAGTCTGAATGAGTCGTCAGTCTCACAGTAGACTGGATGTAAGTCTGCATGTCGTCAGTCTCACAGTAGACTGGATGTAAGTCTGAATGAGTCGTCAGTCTCACAGTAGACTGGATGTAAGTCTGAATGAGTCGTCAGTCTCACAGTAGACTGGATGTAAGTCTGAATGAGTCGTCAGTCTCACAGTAGACTGGATGTAAGTCTGAATGAGTCGTCAGTCTCACAGTAGACTGGATGTAAGTCTGAATGAGGATGTAAGTCTGAATGTCGTCAGTCTCACAGTAGACTGGATGTAAGTCTCACAGTAGACTGGATGTAAGTCTGAATGAGTCGTCAGTCTCACAGTAGACTGGATGTAAGTCTGAATGAGTCGTCAGTCTCACAGTAGACTGGATGTAAGTCTGAATGAGTCGTCAGTCTCACAGTAGACTGGATGTAAGTCTGAATGAGTCGTCAGTCTCACAGTAGACTGGATGTAAGTCTGAATGACCGTCAGTCTCACAGTAGACTGGATGTAAGTCTGAATGTGTCGTCAGTCTCACAGTAGACTGGATGTAAGTCTGAATGAGTCGTCAGTCTCACAGTAGACTGGATGTAAGTCTGAATGTCAGTCACTGGATGTAAGTCTGAGTAGTAGACTGGATGTAAGTCTGAATGAGTCGTCAGTCTCACAGTAGACTGGATGTAAGTCTGAATGAGTCGTCAGTCTCACAGTAGACTGGATGTAAGTCTGAATGACCGTCAGTCTCACAGTAGACTGGATGTAAGTCTGAATGTCGTCAGTCTCACAGTAGACTGTCTCAGGCAAGTCTGACTGAGTGTCAGTCTGACATTAGACTGTAAGTCGTCAGTCTCACAGTAGACTGGATGTAAGTCTAAATGAGTCGTCAGTCTCACAGTAGACTGGATGTAAGTCTGAATGAGTCGTCAGTCTCACAGTAGACTGGATGTAAGTCTGAATGAGTCGTCAGTCTCTGTGTTGTCTGGATGTATGTCACAGTAGACTGGATGTAAGTCTGAATGAGTCGTCAGTCTCACAGTAGACTGGATGTAAGTCTGAATGAGTCGTCAGTCTCACAGTAGACTGGATGTAAGTCTGAATGAGTCGTCAGTCTCACAGTAGACTGGATGTAAGTCTGAATGAGTCGTCAGTCTCACAGTAGACTGGATGTAAGTCTGAATGAGTCTTCAGTCTCATAGTAGACTGGATGTTTGTCTGAATGAGTCGTCAGTCTCACAGTAGACTGGATGTAAGTCTAAATGACCGTCAGTCTCACAGTAGACTGGATGTAAGTCTGAATGAGTCGTCAGTCTCACAGTAGACTGGATGTAAGTCTGAATGAGTCGTCAGTCTCACAGTAGACTGGATGTAAGTCTGAATGAGTCGTCAGTCTCACAGTAGACTGGATGTAAGTCTGAATGAGTCGTCAGTCTCACAGTAGACTGGATGTAAGTCTGAATGAGTCGTCAGTCTCACAGTAGACTGGATGTAAGTCTGAATGAGACGTCAGTCTCACAGTAGACTGGATGTAAGTCTGAATGAGTCGTCAGTCTCACAGTAGACTAGATGTAAGTCTGAATGTCGTCACAGTAGACTGGATGTAAGTCTGAATGACCGCCAGTCTCACAGTAGACTGGATGTAAGTCTGAATGAGTCGTCAGTCTCACAGTAGACTGGATGTAAGTCTGAATGTCGTCAGTCTCACAGTAGACTGGATGTAAGTCTGAATGTCGTCAGTCTCACAGTAGACTGGATGTAAGTCTGAATGAGTCGTCAGTCTCACAGTAGACTGAATGTAAGTCTGAATGTCGTCAGTCTCACAGTAGACTGGATGTAAGTCTGAATGTCGTCAGTCTCACAGTAGACTGGATGTAAGTCTGAATGAGTCGTCAGTCTCACAGTAGACTGGATGTAAGTCTGAATGACCGTCAGTCTCACAGTAGACTGGATGTAAGTCTGAATGAATCGTCAGTCTCATAGTAGACTGGATGTAAGTCTGAATGAGTCGTCAGTCTCACAGTAGACTGGATGTAAGTCTGAATGAGTCGTCAGTCTCACAGTAGACTGGATGTAAGTCTGAATGTCGTCAGTCTCACAGTAGACTGGATGTAAGTCTGAATGACCGTCAGTCTCACAGTAGACTGGATGTAAGTCTGAATGAGTCGTCAGTCTCACAGTAGACTGGATGTAAGTCTGAATGAGTCGTCAGTCTCACAGTAGACTGGA